>NC_133620.1:468205124-468232624 GCF_048593235.1 Sminthopsis crassicaudata | reverse complement strand
TAGTTAGTGTTTCAAAGCTTATGAGGTGCTTTATATAATGATCTCATTTGATTTTATAACACCCAATCAATCAATCAACAAGTATCGATTGACTCCTGTGTGTCAGGTGCCAAGCGAAACCTCGACTTGCCCGAGGACTTTACCGTCTAGCCAGGAGAGACAACACACACGCTTAGATTGCCTAGGAAGATACCCAATAGATGGAGGGTGATCTGGAGGGCAAGGAAGCGGCAGCTGAGGTTCAGCCACGTTCCTGTGAGGTGGGTGCTATGGGCCTTGTTATTTCTATTTTGTAGAGAACTAAAAGGAGATGAAAACAGGCAAGTCTCAGCTTTCTCCAGAGTCAGAAAGGAAGAGCAAATAGCGTGTTGGATTTGGAGTTAGGAAACCACTTGCCTTTGTTGGAGAGGGGATGGACTCAATGTCCAACCTAAAATGCTTTCTAGTTCCCGATGGGCAATTGCCAGACTCACCTCCACTTCTATGAAGGTTTGCAGCTTCTTGCAGGTGGAAGCAAAGGTTTCTGTTGTGCCAAATTCAAAGTACCACAGCCTATTCTTCATCCTAGGATGCAAAACAGAAAAAAAGCAGGGCTTATTCAAGACAGTCTTGACCTGCTGCTAACTGGACCCAGATGCTTCCAGGTGGACCCAGACATCCAGATCCTCAGCATTCATGAAGGGAATGACAGACACTCATGGGAAGGAAACAATGAGAATACCTCTTGAAGGGATGGGAATATATTGTCACATGCACTTTTATGGCAACCTTGTCACCCTGTTGAAAGAGAAATACCCAAATATTCAGTGCATCTCATCAATTTGGAAGTTCCCTCCAATAATGCAAATTGTCATTCATCCATGTCTGTCCACTCTCGTCATGTTCTGTTATAACTTCATCATTAGGGGACCACTCAACATACGGGGTGCCTTCCTGCTTTTTTCTTGGCAATAAAAGTGTTGTTCAGTCATTTTTCAATCATGTCTTATTCTTTGTGACTCCATCTGGGGTTTTCTTGACAAAGATATTGGAATGCTTTTCCATCTCCTTCTCTAGCTCATTTGATAGGTAAGGAAAATGAGGCAGACAGACTTAAGTGACTTGCCCAGGGTGACACAGCTTGTAAGTGTCGCAGGCCAGATTTGAATGCAGGAAGATGAGTTTTCCTGACTCCAGCGCACCTCTGAACTGCCCCAGGCAATAATGATACCGGCATATATATGGACATATACATATACTAGCAAACACATGCTATGTGATCTACTTGTATCATATGATACTGAAATAATAAATTGCTAACATATCTATGTCATATAATAGACATATCAATCACATGAGATTTATCATACATATACCAATACTGAAAACATAATTTATTCTAAACTGTTATCATCATAAAAACATTTAAAATGATAAGCAAGATAAAAAATACATAAAATAAAAAAACTTTTTTTAAAAAATGAAAAGCATATATTAAGTTTAAGAACTTGAACAGAGACATTCTTCTAGATTTTTTCTTCTGGGCATTTTGTACCCTCAACTATTGGTACTATATTATTATTTTCCCCCCACAGCCATAGTGTGGTTGTAGTTGTACATACTCTGCTTTCCTTACTTTGCATTATTTTATATAAATCTTGTTGCTTTTTGTTAGCTAACATATTTGTCAATTTTTAGAGAATAAATCCATTCTATATACTATAATTCAGTTATTCCCCAAGTTTCAGAAACATGGATTAGTTTTATTTTTTATTTTTATTTTTTTGGTAAGACAAGCAATGCATACTAAGAATATTTTTATAAAGCTAAGTCTTTAATTTTGTCCCTATAAATAGCACCTTGATCATATTGGCACAGCAGATAAATCACTGGATCAAAGGGCCTTATAGATTAAAATACATATTTAAGATTGCTTTCCAAAAAAAAGATGGCATTGATCTATCTACAATGCGACAATATTACTATCTCACAGTTTCACTATATAAAATATTTATTTAATATTTGGGTAACTAGGTGGTGCAATGGATAGAACAAGGACATTAGAGGCAGGAGGACCTGAAGGCAAATCTGGCCTCAAATACTTGCTAGTTGTGTAAATCTGGGCAAGTCATTTAGCCTCAATTGCCTCTAAAAAAGAGAGAACGTTTAATATTTTAAATGATTGTTGATGAAGCAGAGTTTTCTCAGAATTTTCATTTATATTTTTCCTGCTTATTTGTTCAAACTATTTAAAAAAATAACTTATTTCTTACTTGAACGCTTATCTGTTGAAAAATGGATCCCACACTTAAAAAATTAATGTCAATTCATTACAAATTTTTGGATATCAAATTTCTATCAGAAATATAAGAAGTGGTTTTTCTCATATCTGTTTATTTTCTTTTTATTTTGGCTGCATTGCTTTTTGTTGTCATACAAAAACACTTTAGAGCATCAAACTTAGTCAGAGAGGAAGCTGAGAGACTGCCCTTGGGAGTCAGAACCATGGAGTGGGAGAATCCCAGGCTGGTGGCAAAAGATCAGCTCTACCACTTGCTGGCCCTGTGACTTTAAGCAGGTGATCCAACAGCTGGGAGCCTTGATTTTCTCATTTGTCAAATGGAGAAAATGATACCTGCCTTCCTTACATAACATGGTTGTTTTAAGTCTAAAATATGAGCTTTGGGACTTTTGCCCTGTATAATTACAAGGGATTCAACAGTGGATTAAAATTAGGAAAGTAGACTGGATTTATGGAAGGGTCACATGTGACATAAATCCTAAGAGTCAAAGTTATCTTTCTCTAATAATTTCTCCTCCTTAACTCCTCTTTTTCTCTCCAGTGGGCCAACATTTACTCAGCTATCAAGTCCTGCTTAGAATCTGGGTATTATTGTAGACTTTCCCTTCTCTCTCATTTGCTACCACCAAACCCATGGACTGTCCCTTAGTTGCCTTTGCCTTTAGGTTTAGGAGATTCATGGTCAGTTTTGCAGCTGATGACTCACAGGATAAAGTTGTGTAACCCCAGAAGAAGGGACTTCCTGCCTCAAACATTGCTTGCCGGATAAGTACTTTAGCTTTTTCAAGCCTCAATTTCCTTATCTATAAAATGAGGGGGCTGCACTTGTTAGCCTTCCACTTCTGAGTCTATGATCCTTAGTCCTATATCTTTTTCTTAGAGGGTTCCCAGTTTCTTCTTGGCTCAACATTGTCCTCAATGGATTAACTCTTCCAGATGAGAGGTCAGGACACTCCAAAGGCCCTGCTGACTTGACCCAACCTGAGCACAGCAGCTTCCCTAGAGGCCAGAGATATGCAGGTGAAACTGTTTTCTTTCCTTTTCTTCCTTTTTATGAATTTTGTTTTTGAATTTTTCAAAGCCCCTCGGAACCTTTCATGACCCTTGACACATAGGAAAATAAGTCATCAGCAAAACAAGCAGAAATTCCCCTTGAGTAAAAATTTCGAAAGTCACGAATGTCCGCCCCGGATCCATGCCAGAGGATAAAAGAGTTGAAGCTGCTGAGTGGACAGAAGGAATCCCAGAACATCAGAAATGGAAGTGACCTCAGTGACCATCTGGTTCAACTCATACAGAGCCGGAGAGAATCCCCACTCTATTGTCCCAAACCAATGGCTGCTCAGACCTGATCTCCAAGAAAGGGGAACTGGCCACCTCTCTCAGGGCAGCTGCCACGCTCATCACTTTTTTGGGGGGGGCAGTTAAGACGGAATTCACCTCTTTTCAATTTCTCCTCATCACTCCTACTTCTACCCTCTGGAGTCAGGCAAAACAAAGCTGATCCCTTTTTCATGGCTTTCCAAAAACTTAAAGCCAGTTATCATGTTCCCTCTGAGTCATCTTTCCTCTAGGCTAACTAGGACTCTGCCAAGATTCCACATTAACATACAAAAGTGTATTAATTTCCCAAGAACATTTTTCTTTTGGTTGAATCCAATTTATTTTAGTTGGGAATGGAAGAACCCTGAATTTTCTCTGCCTTGCTACTAGACCTCCTTTTGTGAAGGTGAATGGGTAGAGTTTTAGGAAGGGGTATCATTCCATACCATGAAATTTCTCAAGGGCAGGTAGATGGCATTGTGGATAGAGCACTGGGATAACTTAATGAGTTCAAATCTGGCCTTAGACGAATACTAGCTGTGTGACTGTTGCCAAGTCACTTAACCTTGTCTGGCTCAGTTTCCTCATCTGCAGAATGAAATGGCAAACCACACTCCAGTATCTTTGCCAAGAAAATTCAAAATGGGGTCATGAAGAGGCAGATATGATTGAAACCACTCAACAATAATAAAGAGGAAATATTCATGATATGTGGACCTAATCATTATTCTCAATCCTCGGAGATGGTTGGCTGGTTCTATAGGACAGAGTAGTAAATAGTTTAGTCCAGGGCTTTCTGCCTTGTTCTGGTGGACTTGGGCCCTCCCAGTGGTTCCCAAATCTGCCCAGATGCAAGTGGCTTTTTAGACTAGAAATAATAATAGAACAGAGGGAGAATCACATGCTCAGTCTTCAAATTGTACTATAAAGCCATAATATTATTTGATTCAGGTTAAAATAATTCCTAAATGAGGAACATTTGGGTGCTTTTCTGTTCACTCCCCTGCTAGGAGCCTTTGTCACTTCTTGTCTTCTAAATGGTTTGCGGCCCTTTTCACTCCAATCCATCTTCTACACACCACATGGAATGGAAGCTCCATGAGGGCAGGACTATTTCATTTTTGCCTTTGCCATCCCAGCGCCTAGCACAGTGCCTGGTCCTTGGCAGGTACTTAATTGTTGACTGATTTCGGGAAAGATTCCATCTTACTCGTGAGAACCATCGTAGTGGTGGAAGGTGATGGAGGAAACATTTAGAATGGCAAATTGGGACTTTCCATCTTTGGCCCAACAGACACCTAGGGTCCTGCTGGCTCAGGCTGGCAGGTGCTGCTAACATTTATCACAGCAAACAGTACTTACTGCCAATGAATGGGAAAGTTAACCTCCCTGGACCTCAGTTTCCTCATGGGTAAATGAGAAGATTGGAGCAGATGGACCCAGATGTCTAGCTCTTTGATTCTTATGTTACTTAATCTCTCTGGCCTTTGGTTTCCTTCTTGACCAAATGAGAAAATTAGATTACATGACTTCTTGAGTCCTCCTAGCTCTAGAATTATATGTTACTTCAGGTGGCTAGGACTCAGTTTACCCATTTGTAAAATGAACAGATTGGGCTAGGTCCCTTCCAGCTCAAGAGCAATATTTTGATAATCTCCCCCCCATCCACTTCACCATTGGTCACCAGGGAAGTCATTCTGCTCCCGACCTTGGCGTTTGTCCATGTCAGTTTCAAGATGGGCAATCACCGGCTTACTCACCCCACAGATACTGGGAGGTCTCCCACAGGCAGCCAACATTTTTTGGATGAAGCTGTGCCAAAAGATGTCTTAATGGTTTTTTGGAATGCTTCCTCATCTTCTCCCTCTATCCTTTCTTTTCCTCCTCCCACGATCGTCTTTCAATTGGGAATGACTAACCTTCTACAAGTTAGCCAGACCTTACTTGTCTGCTGCTGGAGAATTCGCCCCTGAGTGCTACCTCTAACCTGCAAGTTCCACCCCTTTGTGCCAAAGGAATCATGACTTGTGTCCCCAGTGTCTTTGTGGAAGAGAATAAAGATAGTTGTGGTACCAGCTAGGAAAGCGGGCCAGTGCTGTGTGTGTAGGTTTCAGTATTCTCTTTTGGTTTGCTATCAACCCTTTCATTACCTGCCAATTCTTTGGATCTGTGTCCCACCACTTAACACATTTTAGGTACTTAAATTTATTGATTAATTTCTAAGGAACAGGATTGGCCATGCAACTTCCCTGCTCAAAAATATCCCATAATTCCCTACTGCTTCTGTAACAAAATTGGCCTAAAGTCTTTCCATAATTTGGCTCCAACCTCCTTTTCAGTCTTATTCCACATTATTCTCTTCCACGTGTCCATATCCCTAATATACCTGTATCATATATATGTATATATACACATATACCTACCGATGTATATTTACATCAATCAATATATATGTATATATATATAAATGTATATGTGTGTACAAATCCACATATATGTCTATATTCCATCCAAACCAGACTAGTAGATGCTGACAGTCAATTGCTCCCCTTTAGGTTTTCACTTAAGCCATGGCCTCCCTTCTCAATATCCTTAGCTTCCTTCAAGGTTTAGCTTAGGTGCAACTTAATGTTTCTCTAGGAAACACTCCCTGATATTCCTAATTTTTATGTTCTCTCCTTAATAATAGCTAACATATACATGGCACTTACTGTGTGCCAGACACTGTGCTTGGCGCTTTACAAATAGGATGTTTTGATGCTCACAACTCTGGGAGGCACATGTTATTTACAGGTGAGGCCATTGAGTTAAACAGACTAAGTGACTTGTCCAGGGTCACACAGGAAGTACCTGAAAGTAGATTTGAACTCAGCTGCTTTAACTACAGTGCCATCTTACTAATGTCTTCCAATTGCCTTGTATTATTTATAATATATATAGCAATATATAAATATATGTAATGTGTATATATAAATAGATAATAGATAAATATATGTAAATATAAATAAATAATAGATAAATATATGTAATATGTATGGACAAATATATATAAATATATGTAATATATAAATATATAATATGTATATATAAATGCATAATAGATAAATATGTGTAATATGTATATATAAATATATAATAGATAAATATATGTAAATATAAATAATAGATAAATAGATGTAATATGTATAGACAAATATATAATAAATATATGTAATATATATAAATATATGCAATATGTATATAAATATATAATAGATAAATATATGTAATATGTCTATATATATATATATATATATATATATATATATGTAGTGTGTGTGTGTGTGTGTGTGTGTGTGTGTGTGTGTGTGTGTATAAATATATATAAGCTAAGTGGACTTTGGAGCTCTCCAGCAGAATGTCAGGATCTCTGTCACCTCTTCCCCTTCAAGAAACTCCAGCTAATTTCTCTCTTTGTCCTTCAATGCTCTTAATAACCTTCTTTTCCAGCCTTTTTATACTTTACTCTTATCCATATAGTCTGTGGTTCTGTCACATGTCCTCCTGCTCTTCCTACATACAGCCCTCTGTTTCCTATCTCCATGCCTTTGCATTGACAGACCCCAGTGCTTGGGGGTCTCCTCTTCACATTTGCCTCTTCAAATTCCTTCAAGACCTCGCAAATCCCACATCCTTCAGGAGTTCTGACAAGGTCCTTGCATTGCTAATACCTTCCCCTCCAGGGTTACTGTACTGATGGGTGCAGCTATCTGTGGTCTTCCCCTTAGCATGTGATCTCCACGAGTTTTTGTCTTGTCTTCTCTTTCTCAGCAGTTAGCACCCGCCTGGAACTTAATTAATGCCCGATGATGGCTCAATCAATTAATGCCGTTGTATCCTTCAGTCTTGCTTAGGGCCCTACCTAGACAAAGCACTTAATGAATTCTTTAACAAGAATTTAACAGAACTGAATTAAATGATGATAGATACTGTGATAATAGAAAAGGTCTTTGTTGTGTCACCAGGAGAATTTTATCCTAAGATCACAATCATGCACTTGGAGAAGGATGTTGTAGACTACAATGAATTTACATTTATCTTAGTTACAACAGGAAAACAGCAGCAGTTCTAGGAAAACCAAGGAGGGCAAAATGTCCTTCAAATAAGATAATGGAATCATCTCCTTTGATGGGGACAATAAGACTTTCTTCTTATCAATGATGTGGGCGAGGGGGAGGAGGAAGAGTAGACCTGGAGACAGGAAGTCCTAGGGTTGGTCCTGCCCAAAACTCTGACACTGAGTAGATCCTTCCATTAATTTCAGATGATTTCCTCATCTTTAGAATGGTGATAAGCCCAACACTACTCATCTCAAGGACTTTGTTCTTAAACTGTTGTTCCTTGTTTAAGACCTTCCATCTCCATTCTTAATCCATTATCCACTGGCTGTTCTAGTAATTTACATGCATTTTGTAAAGTTTTAATCCAGTTCCCTAAACAGTGTGGAAACTGATTTTCAAAAGAAATTCAGAAAATACAAGGAAATTAGTATTCTACATGACCCCATGAGGAAAGAGTCAGGACCTGGGTTTGAATTCCAGCTTTAATACTCTTGGATTGCCAAGCCTCAGTTTCCTGTATTGTGACATCAGATTGGTTAATAGATGGATTTTGAGATCCCTTCTAACTAGATATTTGAGCCTCTGCTCTTTCCACTGTATCATTTGGAATGGATTGAAAACTTTATAAAATGCTCATGTTATTCCAGGCCAGAACATGGGAGCCTTTGAATTAAAATGCATAGCTCTAAGCAGAATAAAAAAAAAGAAACAGAACTAGTAGTCTGGGGCAGGAGAAAGAGAGCATTGGAGTCAAAGATTGGGGGGATCTGAATCTTGCCTCTACTGACGACTCCTTGTGGGACTAAGGGTAAATTACTTCATCCTCTGGGTCTTAGCCCATCCTTATTGGTAAAAAGAAGGGATCTACTCAAGAATTCCTGGCACCATTTTTGGTAGCACCAAAGACCTAGACAGGAAAGGGGATGAGCATCACCTGGGGAACAGTGAGACACATTGTGTGTGTGGATGTTGGGGAACACTACTGTGTTGTAAGAAATGGCAGTAATGATGGATTCAGAGAAACATGGAAAGATTTACATGAACTGGTGCAGAGAAAAGTAAGCAGATACAAGAAAATGATATATACAATGATTACAACAATGAACAATTGTCATAAAAAACTGAAAGTGAATACTGCTAAGTTATAAAGAACAAGCCTGGTTCTGAGGAAGAGGTGTGAGATCCCTTCTCCCCTTCCCCACTCCTCAGCAGAGGTAGAAAGTCCAAGGATGTAAAACATCACATATGTTTACATATTTTTAAATGCATAGATCAGTTGTAATGATTTTTTCCTCATTTTTCCTTTAAACTTTTTTTGGGGAAAGAGGATTGGATACATGGAGAGAATTAAATGATATCAAGACAAAAGATATAAATAAACTTAAAAAAATAATTTACTAGGTGGCCTATGAGGTTTCTTCCAACCCTAGATTTATGAACCTAGGATTTTAATTTAATAATCATGACAATAAAAATATTTCAACTATTGTTTGTTTACATACACATGAGTATATATGTATATATATATGTGTGTATGTTTATGAGTATATATATATATATATATATGTATATATAAATCATGCTCTAAGTCAACAATCTAAAGGAAGATGGAGACTATGATGGCAGCCAAGGACTTAAAAACTTCTTCACAGATCTCTGTCACAGTGAGTCTCACCCTTAGTGAGCTTTATATTTTATCTGTGAACTTTGGTTTAAGGCTATCCCTTTATAAATACATTAGCTTAAAGATTGAAGGGGAAATGTGGTTAAATGGAAAGAGCCCTGCATATGAAGTTGGATCTTGCCTCTGATGCTTGCTGTGTGTATGACTTTAGATAAATCATTCCTCCTTGCATCTCTTTCTTTGAAGCTTTGGACTAAATCAGTGACCCTTGATTTAATAAGTAATGATTGATTTTTGTCCAGTCAATTTAAACTTTTTGATAACCATTTCAATATAACTGTGTTTGTGATCCTGAGATTTTTATTTTATGCATTTCAAGATCTTACCAGGAGAAAGGATCCACAGGCTTCACCAGAGCAGCCAAAGGTTTTGGACATAAGTGATGCTAAAGATCTCTAGACTCAGGAATCCCAGAGTTTGCTTTTGGTTCTAAATCTGGGATCCTGATTAATTCCATCTCTGTAAAGTCCCTATTAGCTCTAAATCTAGGATCTCTCTCTGAGCCTCCATGTTCTCATCTGCAAAATGGATGGGTTGGACTGGTTGGCACTTGAGTTTCCTTCTAAGATCTGGGCCCATGATCCTCTACAGACACAGAAATGGGAGTCCTTACTCTTTAGGGTTGACATATTAGAGTTTCTAACTAATAGGAAAAGGAGAGTCACCAGAAGCCTGATAGAAGAATATGTTGTTGATATAAGAAAGTACCAAGACTTTTCTCAGGATGAGAGATACTTCACAAACACAAGGCAACATAAACACTAGAAAGGCAAGACATAAGCGGTGAGCTGAGGCTGATGTTTTAGTGACCCTTGAAGAGGGATGGGGGAGTGTGGAGTGATCCCTCTATCCATTAGCGAGCTGGCGTGTGGCTTACTGAATATGAGTTTCTGGGTCCAGAGGAGAAGCTATGCATGAACAGTGAGAGCTGCTTAGACTCAATGAAGCACCCAGACAAAGAATGAGATTCTCTACGGTGCTCCATGATCCCATGGAAGATGGAGAGTCCAGGAGCCATCAAGGCCAGCCAGCATATACAAAGAAACTCATGAAAAGCACCTACAAAGTGCAAAGTTTGTCCTCCATACTGCTCCCACGTCCTGCTGAAGCCACTTATGGAGTCTCAGAGGCAGAGAGAACCTCAAAGTACCCCCCAATCCCCTCTGTTGCCATCTGTATAGGACACAGGGATCTCTCAGCTGCTCTTGTCCATCACTAAATGTGTTATCGTGCATGAGCCACCCCTCCCCCATGTTGGCCCTCAAGTTTCACTGCCCACTGGAATGGCACAGAAGGCCACTGAGATGCCAAGTTGTGGTCAGGGTAATCTTTCTCAAGGGGGCTCAAAAACCGAACACCAGGTCACCAGGAAGGAGGCATTAAAAATAGCTGTTTTGTTCTTTGAATATCAGTCCTGTGACCACTGAGCTCGCCAACAGATCTGTCCTGGTTCAAAGTCTTTAAACCTCAAGGGGCTTGTTTGCCCAAATATCTCCTGACCTTTTTCCATGCTTGGGGAGAGCTCAATTCTCAAAGGTTAGAGAAAAGCTGGACCAATGGATGACAAGGGAGAGGAGGAAAAACTGAGGAAAAGAGAAGAAGGGAAGGAAGGCGCAAGAAGGACATGTGAAACTGGAGAAGAGCTAAAGAAAAGTTGAACAAAGATTTTTTTTTAAGAGGGAAACAAATGTCCTTCTTTCCTTTCTTCCTTTTCTCTCTCTTTTCTTTTTTCTTTCTCTCTTTTCTTTTCTTTTCCTTTCTAGCCCCTCCTTTCCTCCCTCCCTTCTTTCTTTCCTCCCTCCCTTCTTTCTTTCCTCCCCTTCTTTCTTTTCTCCCTCCCTCCCTCCTTCCATCTCTCCCTTCTTTGTTTCTCTTTTTC
Source organism: Sminthopsis crassicaudata (assembly GCF_048593235.1). Lineage (NCBI taxonomy): Eukaryota > Metazoa > Chordata > Mammalia > Dasyuromorphia > Dasyuridae > Sminthopsis > Sminthopsis crassicaudata. Next base: position 468,221,357 of record NC_133620.1, on the reverse strand, counting down.
TCTCTTCTTTTCTCCTTTCTTGTTTCTTTCCTTTTTTTCTCTCTGTCCTCCTTCCTTCCCTTGTTCCTTAATTTTTTTTAACTTTGGAATTAGAGTCAAACAGATGAGAAACAACCCTTTCAGCCTGACAACTCTGCAAGTCTAGTTTGTCTATTGTGCTGGCATGGCTCAACTGACCATCACTAATGGAGGTTTTAGCTGGCCATCACTAATGGAGGCCTTGACTGCCACAACAATTTGTTCCAAAGCTAAGGGACATAATCACTGCTTTTGCTCTAGCATTTTTCCAAGGATGGAAAGCACCAAAATGAGCAAAGCTTTCTGGAAAACTTACCAACCTTGGTTTCTCTACCAGGAATTTCACATTTCCCCCGAGAGGCTATTACTGAGCATAAAGCAGGGTGCCATGCAAGTCTCAACAAGTACAGCCTTTTAAAGCTTATTCTCTCAAACTTGTTTTAAAATGTTTCAGCCCTCCTCACCTCACCAATTTTTTTTCATAGTGAGTGGGCACAAATAATCTAAATACTCCAATGGATGGAGACCCCCTTCATTCATGAAAGGCTTATGGTGTGGCAAGCACCATGCTAGAAATAGAAAAACAAAGTTGGTCCTTTCCCTTAAAGTACTTACATTCTAGTAGAAGTGAACACACAACTGGAAGTGGTGGCCAATGAGTTCTAGCTACCAGGTCTGGAGAAATTTTAATCCAAAATCCAGATGATTTCTGGAGCGCCTTTGAATGATATTGGCAACTTAGGGAAATGTAATGGGACTGAATAAAGTCAAGCTTTCAGGAAAAAAGATGGAACTTCTTACTTATAGAACACTGAGTGTGGCTTGAATTCTTGGCAAAAATTAAGGAGGTATTAAAGGGATGGTCTGTGAATATTTAGAAAAAAAGGGGTGACAAACAAAAGCTAGTATAGGCTCATCCATGACAGTTTTCCCTCTCTCCCTCCTTCCCTCCCCTCCCTCCCTCCTTCCCTTCCTTCCTTCCTTCCTTCCTTCTTTTCCTTCCTTCCTTCTTTCTCTCTTTCTTTCTTTCTTTCTTTCTTTCTTTCTTTCTTTCTTTCTTTCTTTCTTTCTTTCTTTCTTTCTTTCTTTCTTTCTTTCTTTCTTTCTTTCTTTTTTCTTTCTTTCTTTCTTCTTCCTTCCTTCCTTCCTTCCTTCCTTCCTTCCTTCCTTCCTTCCTTCCTTCCTTCCTTCCTTCCTTCCTTCCTTCCTTCCTTCCTTCCTTCCTTCCTTCCTCCCTCCCTCCCTCCCTCCCTCCCTCCTTCCCTTCCTTCCTTCTTAGTAGACAAAGAGATCAAAAGAATTACTAGAGTTATAGAATTTAGGTTTCAGTAAATCACTATATAAACTATCTCATGGGACATTGAGGCTCCATTTAAAGAAACTTCCCAGGGCTGCCTAGGGAATGAGTTCCCCATCACTGGAGGTCTTCAAGAAGAAGATGAATGGCTACTTGTAGGGCATGTAGTAGTGGCTACTCTTGATCAGGATCAGATGCCTTTGAACTCTAGGCTTCTATGAGATCATGTTCAGTGAGGTACCATTGATTGCATTTTGTACAGAGATAGGTGGCTAAAGTCAGGAAGTCAGGAAAAACAATATATAGAGCACCTGACCTAGAGTCAGAAAGCCTTGAGTTCAGATCCTTCCTCAAGTACTTTATAGTCGGGCAACCCAGACAGGTCACTCAATTTCTGCCTACTTCAGTTTCCCCATCTGGGGTTAAAAATAGAGCTTACATCATAGGATTGGTGTAAGAGTTAAAGAAGTTGCCTTATATGTAGCATGTTTGGCAAACCTTAAAGTGTCTTATAAACATTATTTTTTGCAATTCAATGTGATTTTGCATTTGACCAGCGTGACAGCATTAATCTTAACTCCTTAACAATTTAAAGAAATTATTGTGAAAGCTTTAAAATCCTCTACAGATGCCCATCTCCAGCCTCTGCCATTTTCTTTTATTTTTTAAATCAGCTCTGGCAAGGGCGGTTTTGAAAAGCCAGAAGCAGTGGGTGTAATGACACCTTCCAGTTTGTATAGTCCCTTTCACTGTTTACAAAGCTCCTTCCTATCCATTAGCTGATACCAGCCTCCAGACCACAGTGTGAGCTAAGAAGCACAAAGCCGCTTTCTTTGGAAGGGGAGGAAAGAGAAGGGTTAACCAGCTCACCTAAGACCCCAAAGCTAGCGAATAATGGCAGAGCCAGTCTAGAAATGAACACAATGCTGCGTCTTTGTCACCTACTGTCCCCAGGAACAAAACAATCAGTGCATTCTGTATCCTCCTGACTCATTCAAAAGGAAGACAGCTTCTCACTCCCTGTACCACCCTCGCAGTCTCCAGGATTTCTTTGTCTCGCAGACAACGTCTTCCAAAAACTCCCTTGAATTTGCCATCTCCAGAATCTACAGCTTAGCAGAGAAAGATGCATTTTTTTCCCTCTTGGGGCCCTTGGGACTGCCAAGGGCTTCTGAGGAGGCTGGCCAGCCTTGAAGAGACAGCGAGCCAGATGAAGTGACTGAAATGATGAAGTGCGTGGCAGCATGGGGAGAAAGGTAGATATCTGGGGATGGGCATTGTGGGGGAAGTAGGGACTGATTGGTAGGGTCAGCCCTAGGGTGAGGAGACATGGCCCACAAATTGTGACACAGTAGGATGAGCCCAACCTTGAAAGTCAGAGGGCCTGGATTCAAATCCCACTCCTGCTCCCTCTTAAGTGACTTTGGATAAAATCACCTAACTTTTCTGGACTCAAGTTTCCTCAGATGTAGGAAGAAGTTTGAGCGAGAAGAGTTCTGAGATCCTTCCAGCTCTGGCTCTATGATGCTGTGAATTTCCATTAACCTCCAAAGGCCTCCATGGACTCTGAAGCTTGTTCTAGGATCATGGGCCTTCATTGCTCATCCTAAAAATCTTCCTCCTCCTTATTTGTTCCATTAACCTGTGAGCTCCTTGAGGGAAAGAACTAGGTTTTTTTTGGGCCTTTCTTTATATCCTTGGCACAGTGCCTTGCACACAGTAGGTACTTAGTATTCATTGATTGATTGATATATGCTTGTTGACTTGGTTTTTCTCCCTGGCTTAGCTTATCATAATACAAATTAATATCAATAACAATAAATAAAACAGTCCCAAGCCAATCACTCTTGGCCCTAAACTCCTTCCCTCTTCTCCTTTTCCTAGAGAAATTAAGCCTTAGCACGAGTTCAAGCTCTGTAGGTAAAGCCTTGCTTCTTACCCCTCACAGGGACTACTCTCTTCATGAAATAAGAGAAAAAGAGTTCATACACATCCCTTTTGGGCTGGCTGCCTCGACACCCTGGTTGGGAGGGAGAGACCTGCTGCCCTTGCTCTCTGGGGACAAACATCACTCCTGCCCAGGGTTAGGATGGGCTGCCTTCCCTGGGTCTATAATGCGCTCAGGTCCATCCCAGCCTTTTCCTGCTCCCAAGTCAAGGCCCCGTGCAGCTCAGCGAGGCAGGGGCCATCTTGCCAGGCAGGTCTCCCTGTGCTGGATGGAAGCTGCTTCTCCAGTTTATGCTGGAGCACTCCCAGGTTCGTCCCAGCCTCTCACAGAGGCCCCACGCTGCTCATGCCTTTTTCTCCCTTCTAGTCATTGAAGAAAATGTCTGGGGAATTTTTCTAAGGCTCCGTGGGGAGCACCAGGTAGCCTCCCTCTCCTAATCTAGAACAGCCCAAAGCTAGAGCAGAGGAAGGAATAAGATGGAAGCTGAACAAGAGCCTGTGGAGTTTGTATTTAAGTGGACACGGAGAGAGTTAGTCGTTTGTTCCTGGATCCGGCCAGTTACTCTCAGCCAGGTTGGTGTGGATGTGGATATCCAGAAAACAGAGACCCCGGAGCCTTCTTCACCTGCCCTTCTTAGGATGGCAGTGTTCAGCAGGAAAGACTCATGGTTCTGCCATCCAAGGCCACTGTTTCTGCCGCTCAATTCCCTGTGTTATTGGGAAGTCATTCCCAGTCTTCGTGGGCCTCCGTTTCCCCATCTGTAAAATGGGGTTCTTCTAGATGGCCTCTGAGGTCCCTTCCAGCTCCAGCACCATGATCCTATGGGTGTCTTTCCCTTCTGATAGTTTTTGGAGCAGGCGTCCATAGGAGTCCTCCTATGAAGGTGGACCATCACTCCTGAATAGGGTGGGGAAAATCAGCAAAATATTGTCCTGATAAAGAGACAGCATAGGTAGAATCTTGGACCTGGAATGGAAGAACTGACTTAAAATTTGGTCTCAGACCCTTACTAGCTGTGTGACCCTGAACAAGTCACTTCACTCTGCCTTAGTTTCCTCATCTGTAAAATGAGCTGAAGAGGGAAATGACCCACCACTGCAGTGTCTCTGCCAAGAAAACCCCAGTTGGGATTGTGAAGCATCAAGCATGATTGAACAACAAAAGGGTCCCTGCCAGCTCAAAACCTATGATCTTATGTCATTTACTAGCATTTACTAACTTTTCTCTTATCCCAGCCTCAGTTTCCAAATCTGTAAAATAATAATACTAGCACCTCCTTCCCAGTATTATTGTGAAGCTCAAATGGTATAAGATACATAAATTACTTTGTGAATCTTAAAGCATCACGGAAATGTTGGCTAATAGTAACAACAAAAGCTAACATTCAGATATAATACAGAAGCACTGATTTCAATATAGCACGATATGCATGTTATATATATGTATGTGATGCCATTACATGTTAAGTATTAATATTATTAATATGATTAATCATAGCAACTAGCATTTATGTAATGCTTTAAGGTTGGCAAAGTGCTTCATTTATTATTTTAGATGTTTTCTCCTTTCTGACCTAGCTTTTTTTTTGGCTGATTGGGATTAAGTGACTTGCCCAGGGTCACACAGCCTGGCCTTACTTTTAGTGACAGGGTTTTCTATGTGTGTTGAAGATTTTTTTGAGCAGGATGCCAGGGGGGGAGGGTGTCCAACTGTTGGACTGGCCTTGGCCAACTGGAGAGTCAAACTGTGGCTCAATGGACTAAAACTTCAGGGCCACGTGACCAGGGAGTGCCAGAGGTGGGATTCAAACTTGGATTTTCCTGGCTCTGAGGGCAGTGGCTCCTTCCACGATAGCAGCCCGCCCCTCTGGGTGCACAATGTTCTTCCTTACGAGCTTCTGAGCTTTTGGGCCCACAGGGAGAAATGGGGTAATGAAGGCTGTTTTTGGCTTCTGCAGCGGTGACACGCAGAGAGGGGCCCAAAATAGCTGCCTCCCTGTCACTGCTGGAAAGAGAATTTTAAATAGCTTTGGGTTTAAATTGGTGGGGCTTGCAGGCAGGCGGGCGACAGCACTCTAAGTCAGCTTCTTGACAATTCCCGGGGAATGAATGTTCCCCAGCATCGGGGCTGGGGCGGGATCAGGGCACAAAGCTGAGGCTCTTGGGTTCCCCCCTCTTGTGTTAGCTGCTGATGCTTATTATTAATTAGCTAGCATGACCCAGTTGGCTCCGGAGGAGTCAGGAAAGAATGATGTACTTAGGGGGCCTTCTGACTCCTCCTGAGTGCTCTTTGGGAGTTTCTTAAGCAGCTAAGCAGAGTGGGCAGAGTTCAGGGCTGAACTAAGGGTCAAAAAGCACCGATTCCAGTCTTGTGCTTAGTGGCAGTGGGACATCTAGACAAGTTAAGATCAGTTTCCTAATCTGTGAAATGGGGATGATGATAGGATAAAAATCTTATAAATAGCTGAATAAACAAACGAATCTTATAAATAGATAAAATCTTATAAATACCTAAAATGGCTGTTTACGAAGCTCCAGTGAGATAATACAGGCCATCTAGCAGAGTGGCCAGAGAGCTAGTCTCTGAATCTGAAATATCTACCGGCTCTGTGACCACCTCTCAGTGTCCAAACTGCAGAGAAGGTCCCCCCATCTCCCTCAGGAGGGGGACTTCCCTACATGGAGAGAGTCATAAATCCAGGCATACACACAGCACTTTAAGGCTACATTTGGAGAGTGGGGTGGTCCTGTAACTGAAGTGTTGTGGGGGACTGCAGGGATATGGAAACACCCCCCACGAAGCAGATCTCAGGGTGGGTGCTCTGCTGGAGCCCACTCATACAAGCTCTCAGAGTGAGATCAGCAAATGGTACAAATGAGGGTTTGATGGAGTTTTTAGTTGATTGTTTAGACTTAAGAAAAAGACAGAGAAAATATCAAGAATGCTGGTATTTGAGAGAAAAGTATGTCAAGGTCTGTTCTTCCTCCAGAGGAAGCTGGTTGTTAAACATTTAACTAGCATGTCAATCAGGGACCTCATCCAAGGTGGGGGTGAAGGCGGTGATGAGTGAGCCATGGGTGAGAAAGCTGAGTCACATCCCATCTTCTCTGGGATAGCCAGTTGTGGGGATTTTCTCCAACACAAGCCTACTTGCCTTTATTCCCCAACACTGCCTCACATTGCCCCCTTTCTTTTCTGTTCCCGTTATCAGTCTCCTTCCCCTTATAGTGGCCTCTGGTCCCCAGATTCTGGGGAGTTATAACCCACAGCGACAGCTCTTCCAGAACATGGGCGATTCCCTTTCTCTCCTACTTCTTGGCCCCAGGTGATTGGAGAGGGCAGCACAACAGAGCAGGTGCGGAAAGGCTGCAGCAGAGACCCCAGATCTCCCTCCTGCCTTTTCTCTTTTCTTTATGTTCTCTTCCCTTTTCACAGCCTTCCTTTTAATCAATCACACTGGCGACCTTCTGGGACTCCTCACTCCTCCATTCCACCAGTGGAGCAGCCGGCACATCTTGCCATGTTGCCTCCATGCTGACACACTCACCCTCTTCTTCCCCTGAGCTGCTGCCACCTCCCAGGCCTGGCCCTCATTCACTCTCCCTGGCCCGTTGCAGGAGCCTCCTCATTGGTCTCCCTGCCTCAAGGACCTTTTTTTCTTAAACACATATATTAGTATAGTAGCAGCTGTACATAATTTATAAAGAATAGGCACCTGTTGGGGTACACCTATTTGGGGTGCTCATAATCACACAAGTTTGGAGACCACTGTCCCATGCCATGCACCCAAGTGGCACAAGGGGTGGAAGGCTGGGTCTGGAGTCAGAAAGAATTAACTTCAAATCTGGCCCGAGACATTTACTGTGTGACTCTGCGCAAGTCACTGCGTCTTGTCTGCCTCAGTTTCCCCATCAGTAAAATGAGCCGGAGAAGGAAATAGTGAACAACTCCACTATCTCCGTGAGGAAAACCCCAAATGGGGTAATGGGGAGTTGGGCAGGACCCAGCTTTTAACAACAAACGTGCACAGCGCCAGGGGAATGAAATGAAGGCTTTCTCAGGACAATCAATGAGGAGACAATGGGACATTGAGCCCGTTACCTGATCCAAGTTCCTGGAAGCCCTGGGGTGTGAGGTGGCCAGATTCTGGGTTAACGTGTTTAAGGGATCCAAAGAAACACCATCTGTGATGGGACGGGAGGGAGGAAGATGGGACTGAATGGCCTCTAAAGTTCCTTTGGACACCAGGATTCTGAGAATATATGTATTGTTATATCATTGTTGCCTTTTGACAAATACTCATGCACATGAGGAATTAGGGCTAATTACTTTAATCCACTGTGAGTGAAGACCTGAATTTAAAAACTGCCTGAGACACTTCAGCTCCCACGATTTTAATGACCGTCTTTTAGACTGATGATTCTCAGTCTACCTTTCCTGCCCCCATTTCTCTGCTGACCTCCAACCTCACATCTCTGCTGCCTTTCAGATATCTAGAACTGGATGACAGTAGACATCTTAAATTCTACATGTCTAAACCCTCCCCTATCACGGTAAGGACCAACACCATCCTCCTAGTGCCTCAGGGTTCCATCTAGGAGACTATCTTTCACCTTCCACATCCAATGTGTTGCTAAGGCTTGTCAATATCACCCCTGTAGAACTTGTTGTCACTTTCACCTTTGCAGTCTCTCGTTATTTTCCTCTCTGCAGCCTTTCTTGTCAATTTCACCTCTGGAGTCTCTCATCATTTTCACCTCTGCAACCTCTCTGATCTTTTTTACCTCTGCAGTTGCTCTGGTTTCACCTCTGCAGCCTCTCTTTTCAATTTTATCTCTACAACCTCTTGTCAATTTCACTTCAGCCGCCTCTCTGGTCACTTTCACCTCTGCAGCCTTTCTGTTTACTTTCATCTCTGCAGCCTCTTCAGTTTCACTTCTATAGCTTCTTATCCATTTCACTTCTGCAGCTTCTATGGTCACTTTCACCTCTGCAGCCTCTCTTTTCAGTTTTACCTCTACAATCTCTTGTCAATTTCACTTCTGCTGCCTCTCTGGTCACTTTCACCTCTTTAACCTCTCTTGAACACTCCTTTCTCTGTCACTGCCACTGCCCTGGTGCAGACTCTCATCACCTACACCTGGACTAATTAGCCTGCGGGTGGGGCTGCGAATCTCGAGATTCTCCTGCCTCCCATCCATCTTCCATTCAATCACCAAGTGATTTTCTTAAAGTTCAAGTCCAACCCTGTCACCCTCCTTACTCCATAAACTCCCGTGGCTCCCCATTTCCTCCAGGAGCAAAGCCGGAAGGCTCTGCTTGGTGTTTTAAAGCTCTTCCAACCCTGGCCCCTCCCCGCTTCTTACAATTACTCCCAGACACATACTTTGGGATCCAGGGGCGCAGCTTCCTGGGGTATCCACGGGACCCTCAGCTCTGGGCGTTCTCTCTGAAACGCTCTCCCTCCTCTGCTCAGTCTCTTGGCCTCTCAGGCTTCCTTAAGTCCTTCAGGAAGCCTTCCCAGCCCTTCTTCCTTTCACAGTCTTTCCTCTGTTAGTTTTCTCCTTTCATTCAGACCACATGTAGTTGGTTTGCACACATTTATTTGCTTGTTATCTTCCTCATTAGACAGTAAGGTTTTTTTTTTTTTTTTTTTTTTTTTTGTATCTCCATTTCTTAGCACGGTACCCGGCACATCCATAATAAATGTTTGTTGATTGACAGTAACAGCTGAGACTCTGGGGAAATCACTTAATCTGTTTGCCTCAGTTTCCTCATGTCCACAACAGAGCCCTTAGTAGTGCCTTCCTCTTGAGACTGTTATGAGAACAGGCTAATAATTGTGTAAAACTGCAAATTTTATGTTACATAAGTGCTGGCTGTTATTAATATCTCCTCCTGTGCTTTCATTATGTGATGGATTAACGTGCTTCTCACATGACTTCTGTTTTTTTGCTTTTGTTTTTTGTTGTTAAGGCAATTGGGGTTCAGTGACTTGCCCAGGGTCACACAGCCAGGAAGTGTTAAGTGTCTGAGGTCGGATTTGAACTCAGGTCCTCCTGAATTCAAGGCTGGTGCTCGCTCCACTGTGCCACTGAGCTGCCCCTCACATTGATTCTGAATAGAAAACCGGGCCTAGTGGTTTCAGAGAGACTCTGATCAAGTCTTGGGAGAGCCCAGGGGATGTGCAGAGGGCAGAGGATTCTGGGAAAACCCGGCTGGGAGAAGGATGCTCCCCCTTGGATTACATGTTGAGTCAAGTTTAAAACCCACTGATTTGGGGTCTAGCTGAGATCACTGTGTCCCAGGGGTGGGGGGTTTATGGGCGCTGATTAATTTTTTTTTTTCACATGATCTCTGAGGATGAAGCTAGAAATCTGAGGCTGGGGGAAGTCTGAGGAGGGTGGGTGGCCATCACTGACAGGAGAAGCTGGGACACGGCCCCGGGAGTTTGCTTTGCCGTCTCCTTTGGCCTGAGGCAGGAGAGCCAGGGGGCTGCTGGTCGTCAGATGGATTGTCCATTAACTGTAGCAAGAGGAGATGTCCAGACCCCATCCCCACCCACAGTAGGGACTTATCTGATGTGGCCCAGAATCTGGGGTCAGAGTTTTCCTCTGATTTCCAGCCCGAGTCTCTCAGCATGTTTGAATGACGACGAGGGGCCGCTCTCCATCTGTTCTTCTCAGGCAGCCTGGGATTAAATCATTCCCCGGCCTGCTCCGCGGGACAAGTAATTCCAGTTTATTGAAGGTTTCCTGGTGGGTCTTATTTCCTAAGCCTCTAATCATCTTTACAGATCTTCCTCGGTCCGGTTTTAAGTGTGGAGCCTCAGACTGACGTGGGAATCTAGAGGGCGTCCTCCCAGGCCCAGGAGCAGCTCCTGCTCCCTCCCTGCAATCCCCTCTGTGCTCATCCCATCTGGGTGCGATAGACCCTTCCTCTGGAGTTTGTGACCTTGTCCCAAAAAGATCCTGATAATTGTTGTAATTCAATGAAACTCTAGAGGGGAAGTCACCCCAGAGGGGGTGGAAAGCTCTAGAGAATGAAATTCACATGGTCCCTGCAAACAAAAGGTTGTGAAAGTCACGTGAGTGAAATGGCCTGGACTCAAATCAAACCTGCTGTGTGCTCCTGGGCAAGTCCCTTCACTCCTCTCTGAGCCATAGATTTTTATTCTCCAAAATGAGGGGGTTTGGACCTGGTGACCTCTTGTGCTCCCCCCAAATCATGCTGAACCTCAATTTCTTCTTCTCTAAATAGGGATAATAAGAATACCCTCTACCTCACAGGGTTTTTGAAAAAATCAGAGAGATACTGTAAATAGTAGTCTTGTGCTTCTAGATTAAAAACATGGTCTTTGTTTCAAACTAATCCTTTCTCATTCTATGATATTAAGTTTTATTTAGCAAATAGTTATTTGGTCTCTGCTAAATGCAAGGCCCTTAGTTAGCCCCAAAGATACAGAATTTGTTAGGTTACTGTCCTCATGCAGATTGCTGTTTGATGGGGAGGAAAGGACAGTACCAAGATAACTATGATTCAATGGGAGAGGAACCATTACAAAGGACGTGGTTGTTCTGTGTTCAAATTTGAGCCACATTTTAGGAAAGACAGGAATTGAGTGGAGGGTATCTGGATGAGGGCTTTGGGTCCATGTCATATAAGGCCATTGGTTCCAGAAAACAGAGCAAGGAATAGTGGGCAAAAGCCACAGATTTAGGCTCAGTCTAAGAGAGAGGGGTTTCCCTTCCCTGAAGATCCTAGAGCAAAGCATGAATGCCCATTGGCTGGAGAGTCTGGAGAATGAATTCTTTTTCTAGGGAGTTGGTACTGCTATTTTTGTTTTTCTATCACTCATATTCCCCAAGGCCTCATTCCTGTCATTTCTAACCCTGAAAGAGTTAACTTAAAAAGGTTAATAAAATCCACCCATCTCTCTCTCTCTCTCTCTCTCTCTCTCTCTCTCTCTCTCTCTCTCTCTCTCTCTCTCTCTCTCTCTCTCTCTCCATCCATCCATCCATCCATCCATCCATTCCGCTATCTATTTATATTAAAAAGTATGTTGTGTTCTGCACCCACAGTTCTCCATCTTCTAGAAGAGATTCTTGTTCATGGACAAGTATTCATTTCTGTGGCCTCTCTCCTCCTTGTTGCCAAAGCTCTCCATATCTCTGCCCCTCTCCTCTATCTTATCCCCAGCTTGGGGAGGGGGTGATAGCTCTTCTCCTCACCTTACCCTTTAAGCGGATCTCGAGCTCATTCCTTCCTTTCTTTTCTGAGAGTTGCCTCAATGTGTAAGCCTCTCATTCCCACCTCTTCCCAACTCCCTTTTAGCACTCTTTCTCTCACCCAGGGATTGGCTACAGTGAACAAACTAGGAAGACCTGGCCTTCAAATCCCACCTCAGATGCTTCTTGTGTGATCTTGTGTAAGAGAACTACTCTCTGACTCAGTTTCCTTATTTGTAAAATGAGGATCTTAATAGCCTCTATCTCCAGGACTGCTGTGAGGATCAAATGAGAAAGTACACACAGCGAGCAGCACTTTGCAAACTTTAAAGCACCAGAAAATACTATCATCATCATCATGCTCAGATACTCTCTGTCCTTAAAACCAAAGAAAAGCCTTTGCTTGATTCTACTGTCCCCCGGACTCTCCTCCTTTCTCTCTCTCCCCCTTCACTGTCAGATTCCTCAAAGAGGCACATGCAGAATTCAGAGTCTTATCTATTCCTTTTTTCAGCCCTCCACAAGCAGGCTTCTGATCCTGTCCGAGATGTCTCCCCCAAAAGGCTCCATAACGATCCCTCAATGGCCAAAGCCAGTGGTCTTTGCTCAAGTCTCATCATCCACCATCCTGGGGCTTCAGAGACTCCTGCCAGCTCCATTTCCAGGATGGCCCAAGGGAAGCAGCATTGTATCTGGGGTTGAGGATTTGGGTTCCCAGCCAGCCTCGGAGCTTCTGATGTCCGTGGGGCCCCAGGCCAGCCAGTCAGCCTCAGTTTCCACATCTGTAGCTTCAGGCAGTCTTTGGCCCCTTCTGGCTCTAGAGCTGTGATCCTCCATTGGCCCATTTTTCTCAACTTAGCACTGCCTGCTGAGGTACTAGTAGTCAGATAGTACGAGGGATGGTCCCTTTTTGAGCAATGAGGAAGCCAGAGGTTCAAATCCTTCATTAGACATTTCTTCGGTTTTATCCTCTAAAAAAAAAGGTGACCTCAGGGGTAGGTGGAGCAATGGACAGCGAGCCAGCCTCAGAGTCAGACCCTTACTTGACCCTTACTACCTATGTGACCCTGGAAAAGTCATTTAATTCTGGTTGCCTTAGCAAAACAAATTAAAAAAAACAAAAAAACAAAAAACAAAACAAAACAAAAAAAACAGACTCCAAGGCCTCTTTTGGTCCTAAACTGATGATTCTTTGATGTCTTGATTACTTTAATAAAAAAAGAAGTCAACTCCCCAACTCTAGGAAGGAATAATTAACTAATTATGTTAATAGCGGCAGCCTAAAAAGTTAAAACAATTTTTAATGAGACCCAGTGTCCAAAAGAGGGAGGTTGACTAGTGTTTGGAGATCTGGTTCCTAACTGTGTGATCCTGGGCAAGTCACTTCACCCTGTTTGCCTGCATTTAATGGGGACAATAGCAGCACCTACCTCCAGGCTTGTTGTAAGGATCAAATGAGATGTAATTATGAAGCACTTAACACTGAGCCTGGCACAGTCGGTGTGTAAAGGTTAGCCATCATTATTATTGTTAGCCCGGAGCGGTGACGACTTGGTTGGTACATCAAATATTTGAGAGGTAATCATTTAAGAGAAGGATTGTTCTTCTTGGCTCCCAAGGGAAGAACTGGGAGCAAAGGAGGAAGTTGCCCAAAGGCGCCTTTGGGTTGGACAAAAACCACCTCCCTGATGTTGGAGTTCTCCCAAAGAGGGTCGGGCTCTCTTGGGAAAGGGAGTTTCCTGCCCCTGGAGGTCTTCAAACATAGGCTGGATGCTGGCTTGTCAAGCAGGGAGTGGAGAAACAATAAATTCGGGGAGGGTTGTTCCAAATCACCACACCCCACTTTAGTCCTGATATCTCCACTAGGAGAAAACATATCAATCAACTAGTCCCAGGTTTAGAATCAAGTTCAAAAAGCCACTGGATAAAGTGAAATCCGTCAGACAACAGGCTTGTTCTCACCCTGGGATTTCATTGTACTTCCTGGGTCTTGGCTAGAAAAGGAGGTTCTAGGGTGAGGGGAGAGAGAGGGTGGGTTCCTGCTCAGGTATGGTTTGGACAAGGGAAGCCAGATAGTAACAGAATGAAGAGAGCTCCAGGCCTGGAGTCACGAAGCTCTGGGGTCAAGTATGGCCTCAGATGCTAGTTGTGTGACCCTGAGCTTGTCACTTAACCCCATTTGCCTCAGTTTCCCCAACTGTCCAATGAGCTGGAGAAGGAAATGGCAAACCACTTCAGTGTCATTGGAGTCACAAAGGATCACACAGGACTGACATGATGGACCAGTAACAAACCAGTAGTTTGGAAAATAGTTGGCTTTTAATTAGTGCTTGTTGATTGACTGACTAAGCATCCTCTGGGATCCCTTTGGGCTGACGTTCTACAGCCTGAGACTAGTTAGGACTGCGACATGGCTCCCCTTCTCCATGCTGACTCCTTGATCCCTTCTCCTTAGCTTGGGCAGGCTCCCAATTTGGAATAAGCAGATCCTGAGGTTAAGTCTTGGACGCCCTATCTGGAGGATTATCCAGTAAATCAAAGCTCTAAATTCTTATCCCCATTATCAAGGTCTTTATCAACATGAAACAAGGGTTTGTGTCTCCTTCCTTCTCAGGGAGCTCAGTTATTTGGAGAAAATGGAAGATTTTGGTAAGGACAACTGAAAAGGTTTTACTGAAGGAAGGCATTTGGATAAGAAGGCAGCATGACCTTGCTATCTCATTCTTTTATTATTAGTAATTTGTGACTCCAATGACACTGAAGTGGTTTGCCATTTCCTTCTCCAGCTCACTGGACAGTTGGGGAAACTGAGGCAAACAGGGTTAAGTGACAGGTACTAATAGTAATAAATATTACTAGCTTGGGTAGCTAATTTTACTTCTTCTAGCCTCAGTTTCCCTAACTGTAGAATGAAGGGGTTTGCTTAGTCTGCGATCCCTTCCAGCTCTAGACCTTTGATCCTATTATATATCCCAGGATCACTCATACTTTAGACTGACCACATATAAAACCCTCCAAAATGCCCTTTCACAGTGACAAGCGCACTTTATTCCACCAGAGGTAGGCAAACATTTTTGTGGGTTGGTTAATAAAGAGTTAAATGGCTTACAGCTCCTCCCTTTTTTAGGTTTTGCTTGGGGACTTTGTGTCTGATACATAAGGTTTATATTTTGCATTAAAAATGCAATTAAAAAAAAGAAAGAAAATGCCATAATCAACTGTTTGGGGCTTTCCCAAACCTCAAGTATTTTTTTCTAAAGTTTCACTCGAAATATTCAAGGGAAACAGGTTTGGCTTTTATTTCCTTTCAGACAGCTAGTCTGACCAGCACTTAGGCGAGGAGGAGTGCCATCTTCCTCCTCCTGGTCACCCTGACTCGCCTAGCGTGACCTGGGACAACACTCATTTTCCCAGCTGACGTGTCATGTCACGATTGGAACATACCCAATGTGTAGGAGCAAAGAGGGCTGAATTTGGTCAGGGGCCTTGGGTTCCGATCCCACCACTGCTCCCGGTTGCCTGGGTGACCTTCTACAAGTATTTCTCCCTTCCTGGGACTCAGTTTCCTCATCTGGAAGATGAGGGGGTTGACTTCTGAGGTTCCATCCTGTTCAAAGTCTCTGATTCAAAAACCTCCAGCTTTGTCAGAGGGTTGAGCTGAGATTTGGGACAATGAGTCATCCTTGTTGCAGTCCCACTTACAGAGAGAATATCGAGAAACACTTCAAATGAGTTTTTCCATATATATATATATATATATATATATATATATATATATATATATATATATATATATATATATATATATATATATATATATATATATGTCTGTATCCATATGTGCATATATGCATTTATCAACTTTAAATCGATTCTGTATATATTTATACATGGATTTGTCATCTCCTCCATTGGAAGATAAATTTTTTTGAGTAGCAATTGCTTCATTCTTTGTTATATGTGCTCCCAGTGCACGGTACACAGTAGGTGTCTAATAAATATTTGCTGATTAACTAAAAGATAAATGACAGTTTTGTACCATCTAAAATCCCAAGAGGCTAAAGGTTTTTCATAGAAAACTGGGTAAAAAGCATTCTCTATTTCTAGCCCGGAACAATCAGATTTCCCAGAAAGGACAAAACCCCCAAATGATCTTAATTGACTTAGCCATACTCAGGGGTATCCGAGGAATCTCCCCAAAGTGCAGCGGGTCAGCCCAACTTGAGAGCTGCTCCTCCAGACCCCAGTTATCATGTTGTCTTCCCATCTTGTGTGACCTTTCCCAGGTTCACAGACTGGTACAAGAGTGTAACCATGGCAACAACAACATCTCCAATGCTAAATAAGGAAGCTCGCAGTAAAATAGCAACTCGGCTGCCTCTTGGATGGGCCTGGGAGTTCTATGGGATGTTATTGAAGATTGAGGTCTTGGAGAACAGTGTCATTCTCTAATGTTCCTCTGACGCTGACTCTGTGTGACCCTGGACAAGTAAATCTCTTCCTCTGAGCCTCAGTTTCCTTTTCTGTAAAGGAAAGGGACTGGACAAGATGGACATCGAGTTTCTCCTCTAGATCCAGGCTCCTATTTTAAGATACAAAGCATCTGGAAGCTGGTGACCAGTAAGATGAAGATTGTCATCCAGAGGATTCAGTGGTCGCTTGAAGGATTTGAATTTATGTAGCCTGGAGAAGCTAATGCAATATTAAAGGGGCTGTGATAGAGAAGTCTGGGTGGTCAGTCT